>NW_019103143.1:0-1678 GCF_001856785.1 Myzus persicae | reverse complement strand
CTAAATGTATTATTATCTATTCATCTAGTTACTATTGTACAAATTCAGAATTTGTATTGAATCCTGAAAGGGTGAATTATTATTTTCAAAAACAAGTTACTCAACAATAAAATTAAGTCCAACTTGGTTAATAGAAGAAAATTGATCTAAATCGATCAAAGAATCATTCTATATTTAAAATGCATGTGTAATATTAGAAATGTTAGTTGGTATGTTCAGTATGAGTAATGATTAATAAAATTACTTGTGATGACAAAATAAGTTTCTTGCTGAATAATTATGATGGCTTACAAAAATTGTTGACGTAACCTTAATTAATTATTACATAAATTTTAATACTGCCGATTTAATATATTTAATAGGGTTAACCCTGGACGGTTATTTGATTTACAAGTTCTAACTGGCCTTTTTAATAGTTGTGAGGGTTTTACATTTTAATATTACTAAAATAAGAATAAAATAGAACATTAGATTAGGTTTTAGGGTCGATATCACGCGTACCATGTGATATGTTGAAGTATTTTTGGCAAAGCATTAACATAAAGTCTACAGTTTCTCAGTGCGGTGAACTGCTAAATATACCGCTGTTTGATACTATTTAAATAATTCGATTTATCACTACTTTCTCATAATACTAATAATTCATGAATGCAAAATATTTTGTATCTTATATGTTAACGCGATGAGACTGTATATTGGATACTACAGAAATTTTGTATGGTTTTGGGTAATTATTAAGATGATTCGAAAAGTAAGATTTAAAGTGCATAATATATATATTTTAAGCTTAAAAACAACGTTGAAAAATAAAAAAGTGAAGTCAAAACATTTATTTTCATTACTAATTTTTTTTTATCAAAAAACTTTAAACAACACATTTGAAGAAAAAAAATGGTGATTTTTTGAGTAAAATATTATTTCATGGAAAATAAAAATATATTTACACATTACACCTTGATATTCATTGCCTTTAATGTCTCAAAATCATCCACAGAAAATCTAAGATATTAAAGTCGTTTCTATTTTTTAACAATTATGTTAAAAACATTTAGAACCTATACTACCTCTATGATGTATTTTAAATTGGATGAATTTGAATCAACGTTATTTGAACTATATTTTATAATATTTAATTACAGTTAGTTATTTTATTTAACTCAAATATAAATTTTAGAAATTAGACAACCAATATACAATATTATATGTGCCTCGTAATGTAATTTTATAATAACATAACTACTTAATTTAAATATTAACAGAATATTTTAAGTTATTGCCTACTATATAGTACACAAAATACATAGCATTGGTATACTTAATATAAAGTAACTTAATACGTAAAAATACCTACATAGTTTAATAAAAAAATGTATTGACAAAACCATTTATTATTGACCTATCCACAATTGAACTATAACGATTTTAATAACTACTGAGGTAGATGTATAATATGATGATGTCTTATATTTTTAAATTGTCTTTTTGGATTATAGACGGGACTTTTGAAACAGTTACAAATATATATTTCTACAAATGTATACATGCACTAATGGGAGAATTTCAACAAAGAATTCTACCCCTAGTTTATATTTTAATGTCTGGTAAAATTCAAAATCGTTATTAACTTTGGTTTGAAGATCCATTGAGATATTCGATATAGCTATATGGTTATTAATGA
>NW_019103142.1:0-1679 GCF_001856785.1 Myzus persicae | reverse complement strand
ATGATATAATATGATTCGGACGCTTCGTTCTCAATTTTTACCTAAAAACTTAGAAACTAAATCATAATTTTCTACCAATTTTATTTATTATTATTATTATTATTATTAAGCATATGTGTATGATATTTGTATTTTTACTTAATTTATATTCATAAAAAGGTTTTATATTACTATATTATATATTTTTTTTTTTTGTTAATAATATAATATATTTTTCTTTTCTTATTGTTTAGTATAATTTTATAGATACATGCTGTAATTAGGCACAATGCCCTTAAATTGTTTAAATAAATAAATAAATTATGTAAGGTCAGCTCGTAATGTGGTATATGTTCGCCCAGAAAGTAAAATTCTTCATTGTGATATTCAATATAATTTTATTGTTATTTTGCGGATCTATAGAGTCTATAGAATCTATAGAGTGTGGATAATAATAATATATCACGTAATACCATAGTTTGCTATCCAAACAATGATTTTTGGAAACTAATAAAAGGACACAAATACTGAACAGCCCATGTGGATTCTAGGTTTCTACATTTTCTTTTTGTGCTTGGCCAAGGTATGAAGCTGGCGACGACCATCATCATTAATAATACGTGTCATACGCAGATTTGCAGCTTATCCGCACACGCACATTTCTCCAAAAACACTTGAAACTTGAAACTTCGTTTAGAGTCTCTGAAATAAATTAAATTTAATTTAATCAAAAGTGAGTACTTAAGAACACAGTTTTACGCGTTCGCTAAAATCGTTTAACTTTGACTAAATCGATTCTCCGTGACTTTGTTGTAAATAATATACAAACAATAGGCACATAACTCACTAATATTGTAGTCTGTTGTCATTAAACCGTTGCATATTATTTACTTTTTCATCATAACTTTAAAGTTTTGGATTTAAAAATTAAAACTTCGTTAAAAAATCGTCGATGTGCTAGTTCAAGTATAAGGGTACACGCGTACTATTGAGTTATAAAAAATGTATGATAACAATGCAAAATAAGCATAAAGCGCGTAATATACTTTTCAACATCTCTTGTCACCCCGCTTTTGAAAATTAATGAAAAAAATATTGATGTTCGTCGGAAAAATACCATTAATTATTATTATTATTATTATTATTATTATTATTATTATTACAACAACAACAAAATGGAGAAAAAACGAGAACAACTCGTACATTTTATAATACTGTTTACCTATTATATTACACACAATTATGGCACGGAATCTTGGTTTCAAAACTTTTTTTTTTTAATTATCCAACAATAAACAAACGCAGAGGTATTTATTTTAAAATAAAGTGCCACGACCGTGACGGTCCAAAATCATTGTAAAATCGATGGGTGCGAGAAATTCTGATGAAAACTCGTCATCGAAATAGGGTAGTAGTCGTGTTGGTACAACAATCGTGAAAGCGAATAAAACGAGTGACGTCGGATGGAAAAATACAATTCTCGTTAAATAAAAAAACAATCGTTCTATACTTCTACAGGCGCCCCTTTTTTATTCAATGACCGAAACGGGAAGGGCCTTGGGGATTGTTGGTTTTCAAAATGCCTTCATACATAGTGTAAATCAGTTATTTATTATTATTCCACCGTGGTCCACGATAAACAGCAATAATTCAAATCCATGTGCTGATTATATATTATTTTGCAAATCGGCCTGATCAGT
>NW_019103141.1:0-1680 GCF_001856785.1 Myzus persicae | reverse complement strand
ATAAGATTTGAACAATAAATTATCTTTTTGTGTATTGAAAATAGAAATAATATAAAAACAATTGTGATATACGCATATTTAAATTGTAACGGTGTAATATTATTCAGTGCTGCTCCACAAATTCCTTTGAGAAAGCTAAACATGTTTTCAACTACATCCTGATTAACTTTTCGTGTCATTAAATAAGAAATATTCTTGCATTTTAAATCATTCAGCAAGGCTTTTAATGATTTGTTTGTTATTAATATACCTAAAAATCATAATTATTATAATTCTGGGAGAAATTTTGTCACATATTAATAAATATTATAATCTTTAATCTATTTAAAATGAGATCAGTACAAGGCAGCCAACGTGTACTCAGCTCCGTTCCAAAGTTTTGTCTTTGAGGTTGACTGAAGCCAATTGACTCTGCCACCCGGTCCTGATCTCAATTTTATTAGAGTATACCTTTCTGGAAAGGCAATACACTTTTTTTGCCATGTACTCTCATTTGGGCTATAAAATAAGTCATTTTGTCCAATAATTCATCTTGTGTCTCTAAAGCTAACCCATAACTAGATGAATTTTTGTCTATTTTTTGTTGAGTATTTAACAAGTCAAACCAATCGTTGAATAGCTGGATCACTTCTGTAGCCTATAAACAGTTATATAATAATATGAATACCTAATGTTATATTATATTAAACAATAACATATTTATAGTGGAAAATTATTTAGTTGATGATTTTGTTGTTACCTCTTTCCAGTTGTAATCAGTAATTATATTTTTATTTCCACAGAAACTTATGGCTTTAGCAACACTATTTGAAAATAACTGTACTGCCAGTTTAACGTTCATTCTTGATGCACCTTCTACCAAAATATGACGTTCAGATAATTTATATGCAATTCTGTAGTCATTATTATCATTTACTTTCAACAGTTCTTTTATAATATTCACACCAATATATTTACCGTTTGGCAGAACAAAACCTCTATAGTAAACCATAAATTAAAATTTATTTGATGAAACAAAGTTTATTACAAAATACTGACTTATCAAGAAAATGATTTCTAGCCAGCTTAATTAAATGAGGAGTGTCAGCAAAAACAAAAATATTTGTTGAACTTATTGGATGTTGAAATGATGTCTTTTCAATAGATATATTTAAGTTTCGCCATAACCCAATGTTGGATGGACCCATATCGTTAACTACTGCCACAACATTATATCCAATATTATATAGTTTGGCTATGATATCATTTAATATGTCTACTGTCATCGGAGTGTCAAAATTATAAAATAATGGTTGTTTCCATGGTGCTATTAGACCTGTTTAAAAATGTTATTCTAGTACTACATATTATATTATTAACTGTTGGATATAATATATAGATACCTCGAACAACAAGAACTTGAACACATTTATGTGGACCAATCATTTGTTCATTTTTTTTATCATAACAAATTCTTTTTGTTACATATGTTTCATCAAATGAGATTACTGTCAGTTTTTCATTGTCAGTTAGAGTTTCTCCTAAAATGATTTTCATACAAATTTATTTGATCAAATAGTTAATTTTTTTTTTCAATATGAAACTACCTTTTACTTTCATCAAAGTTAAAACATTTGTCAAGACTCCAGTTTCTACTGAAAAATGACTTGCCCATGTCCTGAGAGTTGATAAGCCTGCATG
>NW_019103140.1:0-1681 GCF_001856785.1 Myzus persicae | reverse complement strand
ATATTAGCGCCGTTATCTGTTATGATGGTTACTATTTTTTCTTTGTTAATATTCCAATTTAATAATATGTTATTCAATATACATTCAATATATTCAGCTGTATGCCTCTCTTTTAATTCACGGACTGCCAAGCATTGTGATTTAAGTACAGTATTTTCTAGGAAGTGAACGGTTACACCAAGGAAGCTAGTTTCTGTCATTGTCTCTTTCCAGACATCAAAAGTCAATGACATATGTTGTACATCTTCTAGTGTTTGTATAAATGATATTTTAGTGATTTCATATTTATCATCGAGTACTTTTTTGAGGGTGGCTGGACATGGGACCTTGTACGAAGGCACTAGTTCTTTCATTAATCTTTTGAACCCTGCACCTTGAACTATGTGAAATGGTCTTCGATCTTTACAAATGAAATATAGTAACGTCATTGTTGTTCTTGAATGCAGTAGCCCACCCTCTGAAGTAAAATAAAAGATATTTAGTGTAAATAACAAACATAAATTTTAAATTTACATTTTCCCCTACTTTAAGTATAGTTAAAATAGTTGAAAAAACAATTTTTTGGTTTGAAAAAAGTTACATTATCTTTTTACCTAAAATAATATAAATGTGTATTATTTACCTTTAAAGGAACTTAATCTTTTGAACGATTCAACAATTGGCTGTCTTAACACTGTTATTGTATCATTGTATGGAACTGGATCATCTACCTGCTATGTGAATAAACACCCGTTATGTTAATTAAAACACAATATCATAAACACTATTATTTTTACCTGTTCTATTTGTTCGTCTGCAGTACATGGATGAATAGTCATCGATAACGAAGTACTCTGAACGGGATGAACGCTAACATTTAAACAGTACATTGTATTGAAATGATATTATAGTAATTTATTAAATACATCTAAAATTGCTTATTATTACCTTTGACCCATAATACTAGTTAATCTAGTTTGAGTATTGCTATTATTTTTCAGAAATTTGTTAAGCGCTTCAGTTGACTTTGGGACATTTGGATGTTTCAAAAGGTGTTTCATTAAATTCGACGTATTTCCACAATACTTTACATCCACTGAACACAATTTACATTTAGCCAATGTACTATCGAGCTTAGTGAAGCATATCCATACTTTACTTCTGGGAGGTGCCATGACTAGAACATATTTACAACATACAATGATTATTTTATATATTTTCCGTAGTATAAACTATGTCTATGAATACCTTACTACAGCTATCAACGATGTAATTCTCTTAAACGTAGCAGATATCACAATAATTTACAAGTCACAACACTAAGTCAATACTCACTAGCACAACTGCACAACCATTTAAAACATTTATTGTTTACGTATTACGTTAATGTGCTGGTGTACCGTGTGCGATGCCGATGTGCAAAAGCGAAACTGCGAACTGCGGAGTGTTGAGTCGAGTGAATACTGAATAGTGTTTCGAGTCGAATAGTGTTTCAGTTTTAACCTCGAAAATGTCGATTGTTTCCATGATTTAATTTGTTAACGTACGGTAGTAACCGTGATAACGTATTTCGGTGTGATAATTTGATAATATCAATAAAATTATAAAATTCCATTCAATACTTTATATTTGTATCGATATGAGTAAAATATCGAATACAAAGTATCGATACAAAAATTACTCATATCGAAAGAAATGTATC
>NW_019103139.1:0-1628 GCF_001856785.1 Myzus persicae | reverse complement strand
TATTGTATAAACAGTACTACCTGTGCACTCTGGCGGATTGTACCAACGAATTCGGACTAACTTTTTTCTCTCCTACCGGCTGTCGTTGGTGTCCTCACTCAATAGTCTATAGTGCAGAATTAAATTAATTAATCTATCTTGTACATAATACTGTACATTGTACATAATATTATAAATATATTATGATATATTATTTATATGGTCACAACACTTTGGGATATCGCATCACGGACTAAATGATGCACGACGTGCGGTAACTGGTCAAAATATCCATAAACAAAATATTCAAATTTAAAAATTTAGAAAAACTCTTTTATAAATAATCTGGATAACCATCAATATTTTTAAATGTCGTTACCTATACTAAAATAATATAAAATAAAATAAGTCAAGATTTATAAGTTAAAATGTTAAATAATACAATTACGTTGATGTAGATTACACTAATACAATTTTAAATAAAATTTTAAAAAATCAAAATATAATTGATACTGCCATCATTATATTTTTCTATCAGGAACATTTTCAACAATTTTTTTAATTTTTTTCTTTTTTTTTACATGAACACCAGTTGAGGTAGACGTAGACCGTAGTCAAGTTTCCAACTTATTCAGGGTATGTAATAATAGTAAAAAAATGAGGAATATTAAGTATTTAGTAATAATAACAAAAACTTACTGTGATCATTATTATAAATTATAATAACAATAATATACAGACTATATTGTTGTAAAACTGTATCGTCGATAAGTGTTTTGTGTTTAAATAACAATAATTTTAAAAAATTTAAGAAAATAAACAATTACAAAATCTGTATGAAAAAAATGTACAGCTCTAGTCGGTTGTGTTACGAGATTTCGGTAATCCATCTCACCCAAAGTCCACAACAACGAATAACAAACGAAGGCTTCCAGAAATCGATTACGGCATGTCGTCACCACCTCGAAGGTGTCGTGATCAACAACATATGTCATCACATGAAGATCAGTTTTTTTCAATAGGTAAGAATTAATGTATTATATAAGTAACAAAACTTGAATTATTTTTATATGAATAGCCAAAAATATAATAATGCGATGTACGTACTAAATTACTCCATTAATTATTAAAACTGACTTTGCAGACTTTCTGTGATGTTTTGATTTATCTTTGTATTTTCAATAAAATTGTTTCGGTGACGAATAAAATGTACTCTAAGTTAGGTTTTATAAAAAATTATCTAATGATCATATTAAAATATCTGTTTGGATATCACATCCAACTGTGGCATTGAGTTCCAGTTAAGAACAAATTTTTAATAATACTTCACTGTATACCCCTTCTTCATTTAAAACATTTACCTAGCGTTGCAGCCTCGATCTATGTAATTTATATCATAATATTTAATGAGAACAGAGTAATACTTCATGTTTTCATAAGTGGTCTCTAGTTTTCTCGTACCTATATTTTTTAAAAATGTAGACATTTGAAACTTTAAACAAGTAATTTTAAAACAGTATTATGCTCTTTAAATAATGTTATGTATTACTAATTTTTCATTAGTCTTATAGTTTAGGACAAAAAAATAAAAAAATCCAACAACACCCTATACTGTAAAATTTGGATATTAATTAGTAAGTAATTAAATA
>NW_019103138.1:0-1678 GCF_001856785.1 Myzus persicae | reverse complement strand
AAAAACATGAAAAATATAATAACTACTAAAATCATAAAAATATAATTATTACAATAATAATACATTCAAATACTTATTTTATACAAGAAAATGTAAATTGTATTATTTGTATGGGGGGGGGTGCAGCCTGCAGCCCCCTCAGCCTCCCCCCTGGCTACGCCACTGATCCATATATCCTATTGTATACCTAGCTAACAGTCACCTCGAGGGATTTCCAGTGCAACCAAACCATCTCGTATGCGATCAGTTTATTATTAGGATTAAATTTAAAATAATAAGAATTTATTATAATTTCAATATTAAAACCAAAAAGTTGGAAATTTGAAAAATAACGTACAGACTATAGATATTCAAAAAAAAAACAAAATTCATATTTGCCTTCAAGAAAGTTCTTATAGTAACCTGCCTAACGCCTTAAATACACACCCTAGTGCTAAATGTATAGCTCTTTAGCCATTTCATAGCAGCAATGTATTCTAAGTGTGTATTATTGTTTTTGGCAAACCAATTAATTTTCTAAGACATACTATTTAGTAAAATCTCTGAGACTCAGCGCGCGATAGACATGCTGGCAGTGGTGTATCTACAAACTTTCGCATGCCCGACGATCGTAATAATATGGAAATTGTTGCGACAAAGGGACCAATGTAAACAATAACAACCATTTAAATAAACAAAAAAATATTTTATTTCCATCCTTAACTCAAAATCTTTGTTTGAGGCGTTTGAGCACCTCGTTTAAGCGTGAACATTGGAAAATCCTTTCTTTTTCTATATAATTAAAGGAATCACTATTCCAAATTTAAGTTCGTACGTATTGTAGTCGTTAAAGAGTAGTAGCAATGAGTGAGTGAATGATATTTTTAATTTATAAATACAACATATATTGATTACTTATAGGTAGATATATTAATATTAAGGAAAAAAAATACTATGGATAGTCTAGATAAAGAGGCTTTAACCCTAATAAAATAATAATAATATTTAATAATATTTCAATTGATAATGAATCGTTATTCATTAAGCAAATTAAAAAAATTAAGCCCCTCTTTGGTTATGAATTAATCATTTTTTACTTTTAATTGTGTTTCCTCTTACTTGTTTGATTAATTGAATAGTGGGTTGTATTGTATTAGTAGGTAATAAGTAGGACTTCCCAGTCAGTGTCTATATAATAAAAAACCAGAAATATGTACATAATATACCTACATGTAATTACTAATTAAAATAGACAAAATATGAAGCAAAGAATAAAAATTTGGTTAAAAAAAAAATTCAAAAATATGTAGTCACCTAAACGTGTTAAATTAAAATACAATTCTTAGTAATTAAATCAATATTTTAATTACCTAATTCAAAGTAAAACAACAACAAACCACATAGTGTTTTAAATTTTCAAAAGTAAAACTACGACGATTTTGTCTCAACACTGACTTATACCTACATAAATATGTAGTAAATAATACAAAATGTAAATCAATGTTATCATCTTAAATTAAAATACAATTCTGTACTTATATACACTTAAAATTATCATAGAAGTATTAATTAGAATATACTACAAAACCACAAATTTTGATGATGTAAATGACAAATTATTTTAAAAATTTGAATTGTTGTCAAAATTGTAATCAAACATGTAAAAAAAAGCAAACATTTACAAATAGTGTAAAAATAT
>NW_019103137.1:0-1682 GCF_001856785.1 Myzus persicae | reverse complement strand
AGGGTGACTGACCCATATATTTGGAAACGAGGGGTGGATATAAAGAAGAAGAAAGAGACGAAAACAATGTAGTTGATAAAAAAAAATATATATATTATATTATACAATACAATATCTTATATTTACAATAGGGTTCATGATACAGTATAATATATAGACATAACGAATTAAGATTGCATATACATATTCGTTCAACAATAATTTAAAATAAAATTGACAACTGGTTATTATCTGAAACATGTCGGTTATCTATTATAACAGATAATATTAATATAGATGTCTACTTTAATGGCCCTATTTTTTTTTTTTTTTGATAAAGATCTACTTGGCATTTATTTTTCCTTTGAGGATCGATTTAAACATAAAAATATTCTTTTTTTTAGCAAAATTAAAACTTATGTACTATGTATATTAGTTAAATAATAATGACAGTTTCATATTAAATTGGGGTGATCTAATTTGAAATTGTTCACCATCGACTTTGTGCAACCCCAGGTGTAGCCGAGTAATCACGAATCGACAATACTTTTGTGGCATCAAACAACATGGTAGATGATATTATAATGTATAATAAATAAGTAATGTACACGTCATATAATATAGTGACTTGCATAAAACGTATACGTATAAGGCCTTGCTACTTAAAAAAAGCAAGATACCCAGTTGTATCATCCAGTGCTGATGTAATGGGTTTATTTAAATTTTAAATCGATTGAATTTAAAAAAAAATTCTGAGTGACGACAAAATATGTTCTGAAAATACTTTGTACGAGCTTAAAGTAGACAGATAACTGCAATTTAGAAATTGAAGCGAAAATAGTTTCTCATGGTTTTTGGATAATTTGATGGGGATGAACTAAAAAAATATTTCTCAGAATCATTTTAAAAATAGCGTTTTCTATAATGTATTATGTTGTTTTAACTCGGGGGTTGAAACCTTTAGGCTATTTGGGGTTTAGATACTGGGTTTTGCTTTAGTTCAAAAAAAATGTAATAAAGGTGTAATGGCATTTCACGCCATTACAGTATTTATGTTGCATTATTATAATAAACATACATCCCAAACACGTGTGTCATCATTTGTCATTCATTTCGTATTATATATATATGTATATTATACCTATTACTATTTTGATTAATTAACAACATGTTTAATAATAATCGTTCTGCAATTTTTCAAACAAAATTATGAACATTGTCAACCAAACACTAATATAGGTAGGAACCATTAAGATAGTATACTTTAGTCATAGTTATAAGTGAATTAACAAAATATTATTTATATTAAAAAGATAAATATAATACGTGAAGGAATTGATGTGTGTTTATGTAAAACGCAATATTGTAATTTTTGGACAGATCACGTTATAACATAATATTATAAGTATCGATTCCTTGAATAAAATTCAGTGAGGAATGATCGGCAGTATAATTTTTCCCCAACATATTATTTTTAACTTTACTTTTCTCAGAACGTTCTATTATACCGATTTTGTTAAAAAAGTTTGTTCCTATGTTCCGTGTTGGCTCACGTGAAGCAGACGTACATTGGACTGTCTGAACTATAAATACACTTAAACACAGCAAAAAAAAAAATATATATATATGTGTACACAATACACATAAAGTAGAGAAGGAATGAGACGAGTAAAGTTATTAATATCCTATACAGGAACACTCAG
>NW_019103136.1:0-1683 GCF_001856785.1 Myzus persicae | reverse complement strand
CACACGTGTTCCCCCTACCGTTCCAAAAACCTACAAACCATCAATACAAAAACCTACAGTACCTACTAATAGCTAATGGCCACAGTTGCCGGGCTCAGGATCAATTAAAAAAAAAAAAAAAAAATATTAGTAATTAATTGTAAGTTATTGTAGTGATATTTGCAATATTTGATATACGTAGGTAATGGTTACCTACCAAATTATTCAACCACAAGTATAGCATTCGTCTTGTTTAATATAAAACATTTAAAACAGTTATACGGTTATTTATTATCACCTCATTTTTAAGTTATTCTGAGTGCGTTCGTACGTATGTCGTCTGGCTAAACTTTTCGAATTCAAACTGTTTAACAACAATAAGCAATATTTGTTGTGGAAGGTATATTATTTTAAAATAGTTTGATATATTTTTCAACGTTTGTTTTATAATCGCTTGATTGTATAATGACATTTTAATGGCGTGTAACCTACCTACGTTATATGATATTCTCGAATTCTGTCGCAAAATAATAACAGTCGACAGCAGCTGTCGTGTACCGACGGACGTTATCTATTTATTATTCATTCGTCTTCTGAATTCCAGTAACTGCACCGGGGTTTATTGTTTTGATTCCTCCGATGGCGTCGACATTTGTATATAATTCAGTCGGAAACTTTTGATCCTTCGTTCTGCGCTGTCAAACTTTCGACCGTATAAATATAGGTATAAACACCGTACGGACGGGGCGACACAAAATATGATAAAGTCACGTGTGCCCCTGCAGCACCGAGGCTCCAACACACATCAAAAGGACTCTCCTTAAAAGCGAAAGACAGTGACCACGTGGTATATACGGTATATCCGGTTGCCCGCGAGCGAGCGTGGATGTATACACCTATATATACGACGACATAATATTGTGTCTGAGTGCGTCGTGGAAATCACAACAATAATATCATTATATTTTCGTCCCCGGCGACTATATTATTCTTTGTTTTCCGTTTGAAACACGCACAAACAACTGCAGAGGGAAAACCGTAGACCTACAACACACACAACTGCCGCCGTTCGTCATTCCCTCGGCTGTCCTGCGTTTAAAGTTTCCAAAGCACTTCCTGCTCGACGCACTGTCAACCCAACGTCAACGGAAAAACGTGTATTCTTACCTGAACTCGGTCTGCAGTGGAAAAACGAGTCCGTCCGCCCGTCACTGTTGGACGACGAGTGCCCGGAATCGAGGCGGAGTTTTTGCGTGGAAAAGAGAAATGTTTCACCCCCCCCTCCAATTTTTCACTTTATTTACGGGAGTAACCCCGCCTGTATATACTGTATATATATATATATATATATATATACGTACAAGCAAATCCTGTATATGTAAATCCTGCAGCCGTTCCGACGACATTCCGCGCGAAAACGTCGAGACGGATTGCAGGATAAGAGTGATATCCCGTGCATTAGCATACGAAATGAACGCATTGAATTGAGATGGTATATTTATCACGAACGAAAAAAAGAATCTCTCGGTAAACAGACAAATGACGCGAACTCGCAGCGGACGAACAAAATCGCTCTTTAAATTAAAATGTTTCCGAAAGGCATTAAGCCCGCCACAAATATTATTATATAATGATGAAAACACGACGCTGCACTACTGTGAGTGGTCACGATTGCTATTCTATTATATTATATTGTATCGAATT
>NW_019103135.1:0-1683 GCF_001856785.1 Myzus persicae | reverse complement strand
AATTAATAGACAATAAGCAGTTACACCTCTAAAGGATTCCGATGCACCAATTTCTAATTGAACATCCACTGCTGAGGTTGTTGCTGAATTATTCTATTTTGATGTATTGATAACTATGATTTGGGCGTTTGATAGAATAGTGGAAGGACTTAATATCGAGTTCCGTATACATTTTTCATAGTACGATTCTTGAAAACATGTGTACCTACATTTTATATGATAAGGTAAAATTAATGAGTTAAAAAAAAAATGAAAATATAAGTAAAGTGAATATTTATTTGTTGGTAAAGTTCGAAAAAAAAAATGTCGTGTGCATCACTGTAAATATTTCAGTGTGAGCGATAAATAGGTGAACAATGAGTGTGTATTATCTCCGTAATGTGTGATACGGAAAATCAGTGTCCTCTGAGGTGAACATTCCGGCTTGAACAATAATTTTTTTACCATGGAAAAACGAACTGTGAACATACAGATACATACTGCTATACAATATAATTTATTGATAGTTAATAAAGTTGAGTTAAAATGGTCGCAGGTTGCAAAAAAACAATACGATTACATGTCGAATTATATAGTTAAATATATTTATTAATTATTATTTTTTAGGTTCACTTATTTAGAAGTTATAACTTATAAATAAATGGTGACTCGAATGACCTCAACGTCCTATCACATAATAGTTATAAAACTAATAAATCGTACTGCCGCACAAGTATTCTATAGAATGGTCGTAGTTGTAGTATAGACAGTACACAGTAAATGTGTAAATTTGAATAATTATGCCTATAACTAATTGGCTAATATTGAATGTAGTCGACTGTCGAATAATATTTTAAAAGCTGTAAGTACTGTTGGGAAATTGATACTATGTAACATGACGTAGTATATTTTTTAAATTTGAATAACTATAACTAGGAAATAAAGTAATAAGTAATAACTAATAATAATATATTTGTATAATAACAAGTTTGACATTCAATTGTTACTTAGTTTATACATATTATTTTGTGAAAAAAATATGTCCTTATACTATAGATATATTTATTATTTTTTCAATCATTATTTTACAAATAACTAAGTTAAATTCCATAGTCGAACATACCTCACTTATTGTCGGCAATAATTAGATTTCGTTACGAAAAACCGTTATTATAACATATAATAATGGTTCGCAGTTCTAAAAAACACTGTCGCATTCTTTGTTCCCAAAATAAACCATAAAATATAACAAAAATATAAAATGATTATACACGTAATACCAAATACTCATAAATGTTTTATGTTATAAATTATAATATGACCTGCAGTTACCAGTATAATATAATATATATAATATATATAAATATATATATTATAGCCATAATATATAAGTTCAAAATTATATGGTTTGTTTGTCTTTCTTTTGAGTGATCGTTTATACCCCGTTTATTTATTACTTTTACTAAATCAAATGTGAAGACATCTAATAACATCGCATTTTAGATTCTGATGATTTTATTGATTTTACAATGATGTGTGTAAGTGTTTTTTCTGCCTGTTATCACCTTTTAGGGCTGAAAAAATGTCACCAAAACGATAAACTTTCACTTGGCCAAATACTTCAAAATATTTTATTGAGATTTTATATAGTCATCAATACGAAAATAAGAAACAACTTTTTGCTGTGTAAACAAAATAATTGTT
>NW_019103134.1:0-1683 GCF_001856785.1 Myzus persicae | reverse complement strand
GTACAATTAACACAATCATAAATTTATAATTCTCTACATTAATGACATTTCAATTTGTACATAATAAATACTTAATACAATTTTCAAAGTATTTTTATGCATGAAAATATTCGCATACTATATCTTTAATTGATACATAAATATGTTTATATTCTAGAGTAATTTTTGACAAAACCAGGCACTAGTCATGAATGTTACCTTTGAATTATTATTATAACTAACCACTGTATAATTTTACCCATTATTTTTAAGTCCAGGACCATGAAAAATCTATTTCAAATTTGATGATACAGTTAAATCTAAATATTCGTTGTGCAATTATGCAAAATATGAGTAAAGATTAACATGTATTCAAAAAATGAGAAAAAATTCTCCATAACCCCCAGACTTAAAACAATAGTAAAATTTAAAAGTGGCCCTTATAATATTATTCAAATGTGAATTCATTACTTCAGTAGTAATAGCTATAAATAGGCAACAACACCAATCATCTACAGAAATAATATAAGTTTTTTGCATTTTACTAAGCAATGAAATATAGTTTAAAGTAAAAATATATTTCTTTTATTATTTAATATTGAATTTAAGCATAGTATTATTATCTATTAGTAATTTGTATTAATTTAAATATTATACTTTATTTGAATTACACAAACTACATATTATGTATGATGTATCAAACGTAAGTACACAGCATACAAATATATATTATGTATATGTATAATATTATGTACATACATATATTTTGAGCCTTAATGATTGATGTTGTCACCTCATTTAAATGCATTATTAAAAAATATTATGAAATTATAAAACATTAACATTATACAATTTTTAGTTTTCAATACATATTATTGGTTAAATGCAGTTAGTCCATCTAAATTGTTGTCCACTTCTTTCAAATTAACTTGATCATCTAAAAAAAAAGTTTTTCATTACAATTAAATAACATTATAGTTAAAGATATTTATACATACTTAATTTATTTGGTAGTTTGTTGAAATATTAAAATCCAATATGTGAAGCAATATTGTTATTTATTGCTGTCACCATTTGCAAATGTAATTGAAGATAGCAATATGAATATAATTTTAATATGCATACAGGATCATCCAAATGGTATGTTATAGTAGAGTTTACAATGACATATTTAAATAATGAACAATTATAAAAATGTCTTAGATGATTGTAATATTTCTGTGTATTGTTATGCCAAAACAGTACCACTTGATTGTAATATGAGCCAATATATTATCAAAATATAAATAATATCCAGTAGGTTTAGTGATCCATAGGTTAGGTATACATTAAACGAAAATTGTATATTATGTAGAAATTATTAAACTGAAATCAAAATGTTTATACACAATGACATTGTATTATTTATTATAATTTTTGCGACTGCCAAATAAGTAAAACTTACCAATAAATTGTATACCGTATACACATACTCGCTAAGTATCCAACTCACATGTGACGCATACTTACCAATTTAGGTACTTATAAGTTATGTTTGGTTGAATTATTAAATAAAAATACAACATGACGTGGTAAACAAGACATTAATTTTTACAAAAACTAATACTATATTAATAATTGTAAGCCTATTGTTACAATTTAAATATTTACAATTATTGTAAAATATAAAATTATTAAATAATAAATAACTTATTAACGAGTCAC